>NW_027495188.1:0-31125 GCF_021521415.1 Bidens hawaiensis | reverse complement strand
AGCCCAGGCCTCAGTCTTGGGCACCTTTTGAGTTTCATGAGAAGAATCAAATTTCACATAATTCAATTGTTGTTCAGCAACTTGAGAATTAGTTATAGGCCTTTTAGACTTTCGTCTTAAATAGGCAGCTTGAATGACATTTGAGTTCACGTTCTTACAAATTGTTTCGGTTGGAACAAACTTGGGCTTAACAAACTTACATTCTCATTAACATGAATCACCTTTCGTGGATTCACATCAGAAAACATAATGTGATTTTCATCGTCAAACGAAATTGGTCGTCTCAAAATCTCCTTGACCAAAGGAAATGGTTTTGATTGGTCCTCGATAAATGGATGAAGATTCTGAGACTTCTTAGGTCCACAGTTTCTTACCACATGACCTTGTTGACCACAAAGAAAGCAACTTTGCATATCCACACGATCATGTTGAGATTGGTTAAAACTGATGACACAGAAGGTTGATGACTCACATTTCTAGTAAAACACTTGGCCAAATCATCAGAAGACACATATTTCTTTTTTTTTGTAGAAATCGAGATTAGAACAGTTGGAAAAACATTGCAAAGTGTCAGTTCCAGTTGATTTCTAAAAATAAACTTTCTTAGTAGATATTAACAGTTGCTTAGCTTCATTCAATGGGTCTAATGAGTTTGATGTTTTGGCACAATTAAACTGACATTCAAGATCTCGTATCTTGGAAGTTCATTGTGAAAGACACTTTCGATCAATTCTGGTTTGATAATGCTAATCGGAATGTCTTTCTCAGTGAACATTGTGTCCAATCCATTTAACTTAAACACATGACCAGTTGATGGATTAGAAATAGTTGGATTGATAAAACGCATCAAGTCCTCATCAGAAATTTTAGGCTTTTCTGATTTCTTGGCCTTCACCAGTTTCAGCTTAACTTGTTCCTCCTTTTTCACTTGGGATGTGTGTGAACCATACACAGCCTCCTCAAATTCATGAGGTTCACATAAAATGTGATTTGAACTTGGAATGTTCTTGTGTGTGTGTATCACTTCTAGTTAATACACATCTTCAATGATAACCTTCTCAACATTTTCTACAAACACTTTATTGCTTTCGGTATGATGTCTTTGAGTTGATGGTTGGACGTTAATATTTTCAGATTTTACTGGTTTAGGTTTTTAAGAAGTAATAGGTTCATTCACAATCACTTTTTCTTCTTTTCTAGCAAAAGGATTCGCTGTATAATCATTGTGAAATGGTGGTGTACTTCAACAAAACCTATACCCTTTTTAGAGTCTTTTTACTTACCAGATACTTTGATTATCTCATTTAGCCAAAATGATGAGTTTCTAAATTTGCCCAACTTATTTTTCAACTCAAGAACTTCATTTTCAAGCTCAGTTATCTTAGAACGATGTTTCAAGATTTCTTGAAATTTTTTATCGTTGATTTTCATTTTGACAGACAATCTTAAGATCATGATTACTTACAGACAATGCTTTAATTTTCTCCCTAGATTGTAGGTTCCCAGCCGGATCTACACAGGAGTATCTCGAACACGAGGGTGCGGAATCCCCTACGTATACGATACGAGTGCTAAGATGAAGAACACATAAATGACAAGCAAACACACGAGTATATAAGAGAATACTTGTTATATTTCAAAGGATAATAACCAAAGAACAAACACGTGACACACAGAGTCACCAAAAGCTAGCTGTCCAAGTTGTTAACATATGAGCCGAAGTTAGACATTATATATTAGTGACAACTTCGCCTAACACACTAGGCGAAGTTGTCCTAACTTCGCTCAACTCAAGTTCGCCAAACATTAACCAAACATAACAAGTTCAACACAAAAAGAACAATTTAAATGATTACAGACACAAATAAACACGAGATACTGAACCTCTGGCATCATGCACCGACACCAATCTTTCTCCGAGAAACTGACATCCACCGGTTTTTGACTTCCTGTTCTGATTGCATCCTCCATAGTCAGAGTCGGTGTATGCTACCAAATCTAGTTTTCCTCCGTTAGAGTACCAGAGTCCCAACTTGGGCTTTCCTTTTAGATATCGCAAGACCCTCTTCACTCCCTTCATGTGCGATTCCTTCGGGTTGCCCTGAAACCGAACACAAAGACAAGCTGCAAACATAATGTCAGGTCTAGACGCAGTTAAATACATTAAAGAACCTATAATTGCCCGATACTGAGTAGAATCCACATCTTCATCACTGTCGGAATCAGCACCCAGTTTGTGGTTGACGCAAATTGGAGTGTCAAACGGGGTACTATCATCCATCTTAAAGTGCTTAAGCACATCATGGACATACTTAGTTTGATGAATGAACATGCCATCCTTCTTTTGATCTACCTGTAATCCCTAAAAGAAAGTTAGTTCGCCCATGGAACTCATCTCAAACCTTTTCTTCATTACTGCTTCAAACTCCTGACACATAGAAACTCGTGAGGAAGCAAAGATAATGTCGTCCACATAGACCTGGACGAGAAGAAAATCACCCCCTTTTCTTTTTGTAAATAAAGTAATGTCGATCTTCCCTCTCTCAAACCCATTCTCGAGCAAGTAATCTGACAAAGTTGCATACCAGGCTCGGGGTGCCTGATGTAGGCCATATAATGCTTTGCTTAGTTTGTACACGTGATCAGGAAAATATGGGTTAGGGAAACCCGGAGGTTGTTCAACATATACCACCTCATCGACTTTCACATTGAGAAACTCACTTTTAACATCCAACTAGAACACTTTCATCTCTTTAAGTGCCACAAATTCCAGGAACAGTCGAATTGCCTCCAATCTTTCCACGGGAGCAAACACTTCGTTGTAATCGATTCCTTCATGATGATTAAACCCTTTGACTACCAACCTTGCCTTGTTGCGAATGATTACTCCCTTATCATATCTTTTACACTTGAATACCCACTTCGTACCGATGGCATTTACATCTTGTGATTTTTCAACAAACTGCCAGACTTCCATTTTTTCAAACTATGCCAGTTCTTCTTGCATGGCTTCAACCCACGAGCTATCCTTCAGTGCCATTTGAAAATTCTTTGGTTCTATCTGACTGATGAAGCAGGCGTACCAGCATTCATTCATTATACTAGTGTCTTTAATGCTTGTATACACACATGTGTTTTCGTCCAAACTTCTTCTAGTGTGCACACCATCAGAAGGATTACCGATCACATTTTCTAAAGGATGATTCTTGTGAATTTTGGTAGTTTGTACCGGACCAACTTCCAGATCATTCTCAAGATTGAAGAGAGTTCATCTGAGAGATGTTGAGAATGAAATGGATTGTAGAATTCATCTTCATTCGTGATAGCCGGAGTATCAACTGCACTTGACGTGGTAGGTTGATTTTCATTATATTGGGGACGTTTCACAATGGCTTCCTCTTCATCAAACAACATCTGATTGGCCATCTTCTCATCTATGTCTACAAAATCCAAGTAAGGCACATTAAAATATTTGAATAACTTATCATAGTCGAAAGCCTCTACTGGTCCCATGCTAGGTCTTGGTGATTTGTAACTTGTAATGTATGTGTTACAGACCACCTCAACCTTGCTGTTTGAGAAATTAAAGACTCTTCTGTTGGGTTTCCCAACCACATAGCCAACTAAGATTCCTTCGTTGCCCTTCTCACCAAATTTTGAGTTAGTCTTTAATATCAAACACGGGGACCCGAAGGGTTCAAGACCTTTCAGATTTGGCTTTCTACCATGCATAAGTTCATAACAGGTTTTATTTAATCTTTTAACAGTTAAAACACGATTAAGAATATAAAAGGCCGTGGCAACAGCCTCGGCCTAGAACACGACGGGAAGTTTAGCGTCTGCCATCATAATCATGGCGCCTTCAATTAGAGTTTTGTTCTTCCTTTCAGCTACACTGTTTTGTTGCGGAGTACATGGTGCGCAATACTGATGTTCTATCCCTTACTGCAAACAAAACATCTCCATCTGGTAGTTCTTGAACTCCGTTCCATTGTCACTTCTGATGAAGTTTACTTTTCTCCCAACAATATTTTCCACTTTGGTAATCAAGTTAATTACCAGTTGAACCGTTTCATCTTTAGCCTTCAGAAAATAAACCCATAAGTACCGAGATTAATCGTCAATTACTACTAAACAATACGACATTTCTCCTAGACTCTTGACATTTACGGGACCAAAAAGATCCATGTGGAGCAAATCCAAAGTGCTGAAAATAGAGTTGACTTTCTTGGGGTGGTGTGGCTTCTTGTGCTGTTTTCCTTTCTTGCATGATAAACATTGGTCTTCAAAATTGAAGTTCTTTAGAGGAACCCCAAGTACCAGCCCATTCTTGACAATGTAGTTCATCTTACGAAGATTAATATGACCCATTCTTCGATGCCACAGCTCTGACTCAGACTCTGTAGCTTTTGACAGAAGACACGACTCTTCCTTCGCCATCTCGATTGACCGCATGTCCATTACATATGTGTTATTTTCTCTTGGATCCTTCATCACAATCCAGGTTTCAGGAATCTTGAAACCAGGATAAAGCACGAGTGCCTCATCTTTTGTAAAATGCACGGTGTATTCTTTGTCACAAATCTGAGAGACACTTAAAAGATTGTGCTTTAGCTCTTCCACAAAATTTACTTTCTCCAACTTGATTCTTCCATTTGCAACAGTACCAATACTAGTAATTCTTCCTCCACTTTCTCCTACAAAACTAACTCTTCCTCCTTGAACGGTTTTCCAATCACGTAACAATTTATTGTTACCAGTCATGTGACGGGAACAGCCACTGTCAACAACCCACATATTGTTTACAGCTCTGCTCGACTGTTCCTGCACAATTAAAGAAATGGATTAAAAACAGGGGACCCAAGACCGGAAACCTGTTATCCGGCATCCAGTACCTTGGTTGCCCAAAGTTCTTTTGAGGGAAGTTTCCATATGACCTGAAGGGAAAATTTCTAAATGACTCGCTATGAGGCCATCCAAACCTTCTTAAATTTCTAGCATTTGAGGAATTATAATTATTGTGGTTCACTGGGAAGAAACGAGACTGGTTTCTTTGAAATCTTGGATTAGTCCAACGATTGTTATATGTGTTAGCATTCTTACCAGCTTCATAATTAGTATTCATTTTAGTCTAAGTTTCAGTTGGCCTCATATTTCTAGATTTTCTCTGTTTCAAAGGACAGTCGTTGACTAAGTGACCTATTCTGTTGCATCTACAACAAATTATGTTCAATCTATTTGTGTTCTTTTGAACATGTGTCTCATAAGTTGCTTTAGATGATGTGGTTGTGTTACTATCATTTTGCCTCACATACGGTGGAACAAACGGATTTAAGGAAGATTTCTTTTCATTAAACTTATAGTCCTCCCCTCGTTTTAGTAACACGACCTCTTCTTTTATCTCACCTGATTTAGACGATTTGTCTTAATTTGACAAGACAGAACTTGTGACATTAGAACTTGTCTGACTCGCTTCACTCTCATTAACTTTAGTATCTTTAGTAGAGACTTTGTTTGGAACTGTCTGAATAATTTCAACATTCACGGATTGCTGATTACTGGGATTGTAAGTATAGTTATGATTATATGGTGGTGGAACTTCTGTGAATCCAATTCCCTCTTTTTTAACCGGGGAACGTTGAACACTTATAATATGGTCCAGCATCGCAGAAGAATCTCTAAATTGTTCAATTTTCCTGTTCAGTTCCACCACTTTTACCTGGTAATCAGCTATCTGTTTATCCTTTTCAGCTATTAGTTTGGTTTTTTCTTCTAACACTTCATAGCTAAGATCAATAACTTTATTTTTTTAGCTAGGGTGGCTTTAAGGCTTCTGATGTCTTTTTCACTAGCTTTTATTTTTACCGAGTTGCCATTTTCTTTAGTTTTAGAATAGGCTTCTGTTCTTACTGGTATCATGCACCAACATAGATCTTATTTGAGATTCTAAACATTGTCTATAAGTATCCTTAAGTGAATCAATTTCTCTTACTAAACAATCATTATGGTTTTTCAATGATTCTAACTTAGTCTTGTTTTTCTCACAGTCAACACAAGACACATTAGCAGACAAATTCACAGAGATAGGAACAGAAGAACAAACCTCATTAATTTTGGCCATGCAAGCAAAAGCAGTTGGTTGCTTTTCACACGAGTCATCAGAATCAGACAAAGTATCATTGTCAGAAGATAACTCACTCCCACTTGCATCTTGGAAATTCTCATTTGATTCAAACATGGCTAAATTTGCTTGATTTTCATTGCAAAGCAACCTTTGTGACCATTCAGTTCCATCAGTATTCAGCAAAGCTTGTGTTCCAGATGTTGATGCTTTCTTTTCGGAAGATGTATCAGCATCATTACCCCGTTTCACAAAAGAACTATGATCATGACTTCTAGGACCAGTGTATGCCTTCTTCGGTTTATCACACTCCTTGGCAAAATGCCCAAATTCTTGACAATTGAAACATTTAACTTTCAGTTTATCAAATCCAACCTTCTTGTTTAGTGATGGAAGATCTTTTCCAGTCCTTTGCATGAACTTTTTCACCTTTCAGGAAATCATTGCCATATTTCATTTCAAATCCATGAGCTCCAACTCATCAGGATCAATTTGATCATAGTCTTCATCCGTCAACTCACTCGTTGCAATTTTACTACTCACCAGATTCTCATAAGAAGAAATGAAGGCACATAAAAAGGTAAAATTTTGTTCAGCCTCCTTCATGTTTACATTTGGTGGTGCAGAGAATTGATGTGCAGCAGCTGAAGTTCCCAACCCTCCAGAAGAACCAGAAGCACCAGATGACCCATAACTTCCAGCGGTCAAATAAAAGGCACGGGGATCATTATAAATTGATGTAGCATTTTCACTCGCATTTTGTGTGAGAAATGCAGTGATTGGAGAGATTGTTGAACTCAAGGGCATACTCCCACCATAAAAAGCTGGATCTTGGCTTTCCTTAGATGAACTCTGACATTTAAAATCATATTCTTGTGCTTCAGTATTTTGCATGAATTCAGAAGCCATCAGATCTTCATTCTTGAAATAATTATTTTCTTTTAGCACTATTAAGAAAGTTGAATAAGAACTGGGTAAAGCATTTTTTATTGTATCTAACTTACCAGATTCAGAAGGCTCAATCTTCATCTTGTCCATTTCAGCTGTTAGATGGTTGAACCGAGCAGTCAACTCTTCAACAGTCTCACCTTTAAGCAAGTTAAAATTTCTAAATTGAAACTTTAACATCACCTTCTTTCTTTCTGCAGTATTACCCATACTTCTCATTCGGATGTGTTGGAATAAAGAAGCACTAATCTCGATGCTACCCACTTGATAAAATATGTTATCAGGTAATGCCATTGTAAGAGTTGAATATGCTTTCGTTTCAATCTCCAACGCCTTCTTTTCTTCCTGAGAGTATTGTGAGATGGCTTCAGGTGTGAATCTAATTGTTATATCTCCAATCATTGGAACAGTTTTCACTTCATCAAGAAAATAAGAACAGTCAGGATGAACAGAACCAAGATGAGCACCAAAACGAAGCTCCCATTTTGCAAAATCGCTAAATTTCATTAGCCGTGGACATTTGGAATGAGACCCAATTTCCGTGTCCAATTGTAACATTTGCTGCATGAGGACATTTTGAGAAGCTAATGCGTACAAACCATCCATCTTGATAAGTAACAATCAATCAAATTTTAAGGACTAAAACTGAAACTATGTTAACGAACTGAGAAAAGTAAGTATAAAGAACGGTGAACAGTGTTTGTAACGAACTAAAATAACGAATCAATTATAACGAATTGAAGGTTATCTGAGTAACGAACAAGGAACAAAGTCACACGAATTAGAATATAACGAATCACAAACGAACTGAGTCGATGAATCAGGTCAAATTGACGAATCTGTTTGACGAATTAGGTTAACAAATCCAAATTCAATGTAACGAACCAAGGTAACGAATCTCTGAGTTCACTTAACGAAACAGAGTAACGAATCACTAAGTCACCTTAACGAATCACTAAGTCAACTTAACGAATCAAGTTAACGAATCTTTGATTCAAGGTAACGAATTAAGCCAACGAATTAGCTAAAGTTAATTAACGAATTATGTTGTTATAACATTTATAATAAACTCTGACAACTTTTGCCACGTCGCAAATGTTTGTTAGATACGAGGCTGACGAATCAGATCTGGAGCTTAACGAATTAGGTAGTACTGTAACATTCGTTACTTTTCAAACCCGAAAATCCGATCCATTTTAAATTTTCGGTTTTCGTTCATATATATATTAATATATAAGTATATTAATTAATTTCCGTTTCATTTATCTCATGTGACATTCGCCGTTTTTTTTATATACTTGTGTATTCGTTAAATCGACATGTTTATGGCTTCAACGTATTATTGTCATTTTCTTACCATAAATATAACATTTCCGATGGTTTGAGTTATTCTCCGTTCATTACTAGTCTTTTTGTTCAAATAACGAATCTCCAATATTTAACGTCAATATTTAAACGTGCACAAACTAACCGGGTATAATATAAAACAAATTAATCCAAAACATTTTATTACATTTATATGATCTAAAAGTATAAGGTTCGAATGGTAATTAAGGTTTTATTATGTTTTTAATACAATATAAAAGTCTAGGGGTTGAATATGTATATTATACAAAATATCATATACTATAATAATAATAATAATAATAATAATAATAATAATAATAATAATAATAATAATAATAATAATGAAAAGAATGATGCCCAGCCCGTTGTCCCGTTCGTTTATCCGGCTAGAAGGTCCGGCGAACGGATTCTGGCGCCGGCGACCCTTGAAACGTCAATATATAACTCGTTTTGATCCGTTAACCACCCCAATCGACTCCTCCACTATTAATAAACTTTATAGTGCGATTTATATTATCATTTAACAACCCAATAACTCGTATTAATCATCAAACCGTCGTATTTAATAAAAATCATATTAACTAAATTTAAACAATAATCGATCCAATTAGAACTATAGCTAGAACCTAACCTAACACCCAAAGCTGCGAAAATCATCATTTTAACTTAACACACACTCTAAATATCATAATCGCTCGTGAAAATTCGTCTCCGGCCACTTCACCGTTCACAGCCTTTCCGTCACTATTAGAGGTAATGATTATACGGTTTTGATTCGTTTTTAGCCAATTAACAAAACACCTAAACTTAATTAAGCAAACATGGAACAAATTAACAGATTTGAATTTCTAGGGTTATATTGAAGATGATTAACAAGTAACATGTTTTATATATATATTTGTTTCTGATAGTTTAACAAACAAACAATCTGGTCCACTGGTTAGTCCTTGAACCTGTCAACCTGGGGACCCGGGTTCGAACCCGGGTCATAGCAGTTTTTATTGTTTGTTTGTGTTTTTTTCTTTTATTTTTTTAGAATCTTTCTTTTAATATTTATTAACCAAATAAAATTTATAAAATTATTATAATAAAATAAAATCATTTATATTTAAATAAAAATTGTGTTAGTTTATTTTATAACCTTTTCATCCTGAAACCAAGCTTTTTCCAACCCGAAACGTTTGTTAAAACTCGTGATATACATATATAAATATATATATATATATATATATATATACAATTTCATCGTAAACTTTATAAATTCCAAACGACAACGTTTATGCAAACCTAAAATATACCAGTAAAGGCCGTAAACATTAATATATCCAAAGTTAATATTAATCTCGTAAGTAATATTATATTAATAACTAATATTTCGTTAAAATTTATAATACGTTAGCATAATTATTTTCAAAACTAAAATTCCGTTAAAATCCATAATTCATAAACATTATAAATCTCAAATCCGTCAGGTTCGTTTAAAACTAGCTTAACTTATATATGTGTATACATACTTCCATTCGTTAAACTTTAACATTCGTTAATGTATAAAATAATATCCAACTCTATAATAAAATGTACATTCAACACTTCTAAAACCCGACAGCCCGATTTATCTACTTTTTATAAGTCGTTAGTTAATATTGATTTTGTACTTTTAATTCTAGTTTGTGAAGTTCAATTGCTTCGGTTTCATTTACGCACTTTCGGTTTATTGCAAGTTTATCTTCAACTTCAAGGTGAGTTTCTCAAACCCCCTTTTTTTACCATTTTAACTATTTTGGGGGTAGCATATATATCCAATCAACAATTCAATTTCGTTTATTCATTATTTGTAAACTACAATTTGCTACATGGACTTGTGTGTTTACTTGTTACTTGCTCAAAATTACTTGCACATGGATTACTTCAATATAGTATGATCAATACATTTTTTGTTATGAGTGGAAAAGGGCCTCATTATCCAAGTACGTTGGTGCACAATTCCAACTGGAAAGGACCTTACTTGCGTTTATCTGAGTACGCTGGTGCACAATCCCAGTTGGAAATGAAATCACTTGCTCATTTACACTTGTTCATGAAATTGTATGATTTTTATGTACGTATATAAAAACTTATGTGAACTCACCAACTATTCATTTAGTTGACTTTATTTTATATACATGCTACAGGTATAATTATTAGAGGATGAAACGGAGAAGACACTAGAAACTTAGGTTATGTTAATAAATGGACAAGTTGTTAATTGTTATTATATTTTTCCTTGGTATTTCTCTTACTTTCAAACTTGTGTACTTGTTAAATCAATTAATGATATTATTGTCACTTAATAGTGTCACATATGTTTTGAGCAATCTTTATGTCACACTCAGGTGTTTCCGCTTTAGTCGGGGTGTTACAAGTGGGAATTAGATTTGATAACGAAATAAGAGGACGAATTGAAATTTTTAACGAATCCTCAATCAGAGGATGAAGATCTTCAAATATTCAACTTCAATTTCCAGATTTATGTAAAATGAAGAACACCTTCAACGAACCCAAATCGGTAATACTCCTCCAAAACAACACCAAATCGTGCACATGATATCTCAAATTACTCGAAACATCATCGCGAAACCAAATCGCTATATCTCGTATACCAAATCAAACAATATTGAATCCAATTGACCCAAAAACAAAACCCCTGTTTTGGCCAATCTCATATCCAAATCAAAACACAACCAATCCAAACCAATTTCCAATTCCAATTATCCACACACTACTAATACCTTAACAACCACGAATCCTCCTTAATTCAGTTAATATTCAACCAAATCAACAGAGAATTTAATCAAAATCAAACCGAAACTAAATAAGACCAAAATAACTGTCGGACCTGTGCGGGACACGGTTTCCCAACGATTCACGGGGCAACGTGTTAGAGTGCGGAATCCTCTAACACGGCGATTCGGTGGTGATCAACAACGCGCGGTTACGATTCCTAAGACGGTTTGACACCTAGGGACGGAGGAAAAGACCGACACGACGAAGATTGGCAGAGAGGTTTTTCGGCAGCTGCTGGTTCGTGACTGTGTGTAATGTGTGCTCTCTCGTGAAATTTCCTAAGTTTCGTTTATATATCGAATACTGATTCGATCGAATGAGTATCTCATTCGATCGAATGAGTCCTGGTTCGATCGAATCAGTCACTGATTCGATCGAATCAGTTTCTTTTGACATTTTCAGTCCGTTAACTTGGTTTCACGATCGTTATTTTCATATCGAACCATCCTGATAGAACTGGGGACATATACATGACATTTCATGTCCTAACAAACTCCCCCTTGGATCCAGTTCTATTTACTTATAATCAATCGAGTTCTCTTGCTCGATCGTAACTCCCCCTTGGAGTTATCTCACTCTCTATTTTCTCAAAGCTAGTGGTGCGCACGTTGCATCCACGAACTCCTTTCTTCATGAAGTTCTCTCAAGATCAAATGGTTCAGTCAGTCAGACTTACCATAGGTTCCGCATATCCTGAGAAGCTGTCAATTGGAATTTTAGATAAACATTTAAGCACAATCTATCCCAATGTTCCAAAACAAATTACATTCAACTCAAGAACAATTACAATCAGAAGATTAAACCTTGAATTACAACAAGAAACAAAATAAACATGACAATTAAGCTTCAGTTTCTTGTGCATACTTCTTCTGTTGCTCTTTCCAGTTTGATCCTGCATGTATGTCATAGGCAAAGCAAATCCTAATGACATTTCTATACGTTAATGCTTGCTCTCTGTCTTCGGGGGCATAAAGAATCTCTGTCTTGTATAGCGTATAGACATCCTCCCGTGACAAGTTTGTGAGCCACATAGGATCAAATATGCGAATTGTGCTCCAATTTCCATTGTCGTTGAGCACGATAACTGCTTCATGCAGTCTTCCATCATAGTACCAATGCCTGAATGCTTTGTAGAAGTCCTGCTTCATCTTTCTTAGAGGAATCTTCTTCATCGTGAGTGGTGGCATGTACTTCAAGATAACCTTTGGCCTGTTGGTGATCGGATCGATCTCCTTTTTACTTGTATATCTCTTTGGCCTCTGTGGAGTGATCATCTTCCATTTTGAGTTGTATTCCTTTCGCAATACACTCTGATAGTACGTGGCAAATGGAGATGAACCGGCATAAAGCATATCAAGATAGTTCAGACGGTTTAGATCATAAGTAGGAAGAGTCTTCAAGTCAGTGATACGTTGAAAGTACTCAACCCCTTTTTCTCTCTTGATAGCAATGCAATTAAGATCCTTCAGACACGCCCAAGCAATAATCTCTCCTGAAGTTCTACGACCCTTCATCTTATAAGACGTTGTGTGAGGAATGGTCGGCTTTGCTTGTCGTCTGGACCTTATCTTCTCAAGAATAGCGTTGAAAGCTTTCTTGCATTCTTCTGTTTTCTCAACGAATTCGGCTTGATCTGCTTCAGAAGGCTGTTTCATTGTGTTTGACCTTTCGTCAGCCTTCTTCTGTATTTCCTCCTCAGTTACATTTTGGAAGAAACTTGCAGAGTTAGGAAGATTGTCAGTTTGAGACGTGTAGTATTCTGGATATTCTTCCTGTGTCAAGTCTTCCATTTCAACTTCATCAAATTGAGAGGGATCAGCGGCCGTAGATGATGTTGAGTCAGGTGTAGCAGCCGAAGAAGATGTTTGTTCTGTTGAAGGCAAAGCCAGATACTTGCCTGTTTCTTCATTGTATAGCTCAAACATTTGTTCCAGTTCTTCTTCTGTGAAATTGTGTGAAATTTCACCTTCTTCCAAGTCTCCACTTGCGAAGTTTTGCTGCTCATCTGGATTGTCCAGTAAAAACGTGAAATATTCCGCTGCTGTTTTTGATTGCAGCGGTTGGACATTAAACGGATCAGCATCACCTGTTTGATTAAAAACCACAATGTAACACAAATTTTAAATAAACATATGTAATATCATAAACATGAAATACAATACCATTACATATGAAACTAAATTTACACACAAATCATTAATTAAAAAGATTTAACATTTAAGTCCTCACTACATTCACTCAAAATACTCTCAAATACCTTCACCTCCATCATCAGAAGAGTCCAGTTCGTCTGTGTCCACATCGACATTGCTTGGACCTTCCAGACGAAGAACATCTCCTTTCAGCTCGGTGATCTTTGCTTCAAGGCTTAGATTTGACTCTTTCAGCTCGTTGATCGAAGATCCTTGTTCAGCGACAGTAGCATTTAGCTGACTGTTTTCAAGCCTGAGCATTTCGTTCTCAGCTTGAAGTTTAGCAATCTGCTCATCTCTGAGTCGATTCTGTTCTTCTTGCTCTGTCTTGAACAATAACATCTTCATCATAGCCTTGTGAAGATCAGCAATTTCAGATGCAACCTTTTGAGGTATAGACATTTCAGGTTGAGGTTGAGGAGTAGGTTGTGGTGCTGACTGCGGTGTTGGTGGCTGTGCTGGTTGAGCAGGAGGGGCAGCAGAAGTCCCGACAGATGGTAACATTGAGGGACGCGGTTGATCGGAAAATAAGCTCCGATACTTCCGAGTAACCTTCTTCTTCTGCCTCTTTGCAGGCCTTTCTTCTCCTGCATCTATATCGGCCGGATTTTCCACGGCTCTGACTTCCTTACCAGCTTCCAAATCTTCAACATTTAGGAAGTATGAGTCAACTTCCTTCTCAGCTTCGGTCCTCGTGTCTTCAGGGACCGCCACCTCCTCAGTGTCAGAGTCGTCACTGGATTCCTGATATGGTAGATTCTCGACGTCTGAGTCACTGTCAGCATTTCTCCATTTCCTTTTCGGAGGGGCTCTGTAAGACGGATTCACCAAATGCCCGAAGCATCTTTTGAGTGGTGGCCTGGTTGGACGTTCTTTGTAAGATTTTAGACGGTTGAGAGTCTCATTCTTCATGTGGTCCAGTTTCACCACATCACCTTCGTTTTCTTTCAGTAATCCCGGTGCTTGAGTATCGACAATCATTTGCACGAACCGTGGGTACTGTAGAAACTTCTCACTTTTCCCTTGCTTCAACGTGATGTTCTCGACCATATGACCAAAAGTCATCTGAGAGAAGTTGTATGGTCGGTTCATCACCAGAGCAGCTACGGTGAACTGCATGCTTTCCCTCAGCTTGTCAAAGCTAGTTCGTTGAGGGCCCAAGCAGTGCATCACCACGTGTGCCAAATATTTGAATTGGGGGCACAGGTTGGCTTTATGAAGCAGACCGGCATTGAGATCGCCGTCATACTTCATACGTGCGAAACATCCTCTAGTTGCAGCAGGATGTAGGGAGATCGGGTCTGATTCATCATCTTCAAATCCGCAGACTTCTCTAATGACCTGGGCAGATATAACGATGGCTTGCCCTCTAACGGTGGAGCGAATAACCGACGGCACGACTGTTTTGTCGTGCGTGGCATTCCTCCAAAACTCTTGTTGGATAGACATGATAGGCTCAATAATCCTAGAGATGGGTCCAGAGATCCTCGACCTCTTCAGAAACTTTATCACCGTTGCAAAGTCTTTCCCGTGGCTCGACTTTTCGTCTAGAAAAGCCACGATGTTGTGCTTGATGGACGTTTTGTACGGGACAACCACTTCTGCAACTTTAGCCATTTAAATCTGTAACCATAAACGTGTTAGAACAAACAGATATCGAAACGACTGAATGTGTTTAAACTTTTCAAATTTTCTGGACTGGTTCGATCGAACGAGCAACACATTCGATCGGATGAGCTATTCATTCGATCGAATGAGATCTGGTTCGATTACAGACAATCGAATGAGATAGAATTTCCCATTGACTTCTGATTCGATCGAACTAGTGATCGAATAAGTCACATTCGATCGAACAAGAGACTCGTTCGATCGAATCAACTGATTCGACTCATTCAAGCAAAATCCAGAAATGAAGAACACCCGAACCCGGAAAACTTAAACGATCAAGAACTCGATCAAAACACGGTTAAAAACATGTAAAACTTACATTTTCGTGATCTACGTGAAAAATCGAATAATATGATCGGATCAAAAAGAGGGTTTGAGGAAAATCAATTTGAGAGCAAAAATCCGTAAAATATTTCGAATAAAACTGATCGATCGAATGAGTTTGAATATTTATACTATTTTTGGACTTATTCGATCGAACGGACTTGTTCGTTTGGACCATTCGATCGAATGAGATTCTATTCGATCGAATGAGTCTCTTCGCAACTGTTTACATTCCTCAACCACTGATTCGATCGAATCTGTTCATTCGATCGAGTTATTCGTTCGAATAGCAACCTATTCGATCGAATGAGTGAAAACATTTGAAAAATAAAATTTTAAATTTCTTATTTCCCGTCCATCGATCGTGATGCCTTTGAACCTGCACGAAAACATAAACTTTTGACACTTGGTTAGTTTTCGTAGACATTTTCCAATCCTGAGAGCTTCGTTCCTACAGAACATATAGATCATAATACATTAGTAACAAATGGAAAAATATCAGGCTCAAACATCTTTGGGTTTTCTTGTCACTTCATTCTTTCTTTCATGCACAGCCTGTTGCACAGATGAACATTTAGCAACCTGCATGAAGTTTTCTTTCATTCCTACACACTGGATAAACATTTAGTAGGAACAGACAGGGATCAGACTACCTGTCACGATGATTTCTCATCGATTCTCAAACAAACAGAAATAGATAAAATGAGAAAGAAAAAAAATAAATAGAAATAAAATCTTTTTGGTTTTTATCAAAATATTTACAGGGAGGGACAGGGATCAGACTACCTGTCACGATGATTTCTCATCAACATTAAAGCAGAATAAAATAAATAAAAATAAAAAGATTAATTCAGAATTAAAAATCTTTTTTTTTTTTTTTTTTTTTTTTTTTTTTTTTTTTTTTTTTTTTTAATATTCAAACTGAAATAAACAACTGTACAAAATTTTAAAACACATTATTTTTTGTTGAGAAGGATCTATAATAAGAAATCATACAGACGTATATGACTGTCTACTGAGATTTTTTTTTTTTTTTTTTTTTTTTTTTTTTTTTTTTTTTTTTACGAATAAACGAAGTTAAACAAGACATAATGAATATTCTTTTTGTGAGAAAGATCCGAACAGGAATCATACTAATTACGTGACTGTCACACAGATCCGTGTTTAGCTGTATTATGACATAAAGAAACAGGTTGTGAGCATGTAAATAACTTAAAATGGTTTTCATCGTTTCTGTGATACGAGTTAGGTTCAATTATGTCTCAAAATTTAAGTGGGTATCAACTCAGAGATTATGATGCCTCCTATCTATTCTCAAAGCGTATTTGGCTTTCCCCAAGTCACCCCGAATTGACCTTGACCCATAGTGTCTGATTAAAGTTGTAAGTGTCTTCATCTGCTTCCCGTTTTCTTTCTTTCTTACTCCATGATTGAGAAGTCTTGACATTGTTAACTCTAGAATGTTTCAATCACTCATAATGTAATTTTTTTTTTTTTTTTTTTTTTTTTTTTTTTTTTTTTTTTTTTTTTAACATAGACTTCAGAGTAGTAAACAATTGCAAGTCCCGAATCTGGATCACTGCAGTTTCTTCACACACTATCTTTACGGGAATCAGAACACTTATGGGCTCGTGTATGACTGGGTAATCGCTTTTCTGCCTATCATTCGGAAAGATATATATGAAGACATACAAAACTCTTAAGGAGTTTCCACGTAAAATCGAGTAGATTTAGTTTGTATCACATCTACTTTTACGCACCATAAAAAGCTACCATGACACACAATGACCGTTCTAAAGCCTTTTAAGCCTAATAACTTCACTAGTTAAGCACACAGAATCAGTGTATCTATCATTTTCCAAGGTTGGATCAATTTCTCATTTTCTGAATATATATGAATGTCTTTTAAAACATATAACGTTTAAATTATTTCGCCCCGATCAAGTCAAAGTCTTTAGGTAAACGGCTATCCTGAAGATCCAATGGATCAACTGGACCGACCACATACGAGTATGTGTCCTTCTAACTAAGTATAACCGACTATTTTTCAGCGAAAGAATAAAGACCCATCAAAACCCGCCCCGATCACTTTCAGTCATCTGGTTAATGGCTATCCTCATAATCTACTAGTAGAAGTAAGGACCAACACACATCCGAAAATGTGTCCATCAAACTGAGGTAACCGACATAATTTTAAGCGATAGTGATGTATAAAAATTTAATATTTGAAAAATGAAAATAAGCTGTACAGACATAACAAATCTTTTTGATGTGTACAGACATAACAAATCTTTTTGATGTCTCAGTATGATAGCGTCTGTGTACTATCACCTTTCTTGTAACAAGATCAACTTCTCAAAATTTTGAAATTTTTTAATGTTTTTGGGTTTTTGTATTTTATATTGTTTTTGGTTTTTCTTGAAACCTTTCTCCCCCTAGAATTTATAAAAAACAAAATCTTTTTGGACTTTTTCAAATTTTTAAGAAAAGAAAAAATGAAAACAATTTAAATGATATCTTCAGGAACATCATCTGATATACGTTTAACGCCGTTGATCTCTAGTAAATATAAAAACCGTGGTTTATCAAATGCTTTAGTGAAGAGATCAGCGCGTTGTTCCTGAGTGGGGATTTTTATCACATCGATTAACTTCTTTTCGTAGCAATCACGAAGGAAGTGATATCGAATTTCGATGTGCTTCGTTTTGCTAAAATGGACCGGATTTTTGGTAATTGAAATTGCAGCAGAATTATCAATATATATGGGAGTAGTAGAACATTCAATACCGTAGTCACGCATTTGTTGCTGAATCCAAATAACTTGAGAACAGCAACTGGCAGCCGCAATATATTCCGCCTCAGCTGTTGAAGTGGAGACTGACGTCTGCTTTTTGCATTGCCACGTTACTAAACGACTTCCAAAGAACTGACATCCTGCTGTTGTTGATTTGTAATCGAGTTTACAACCACCATAGTCCGAATCACTATACGCATGTAGATCAAAGTTATCATCATGAGGATACCAAAGACCCCAATCTGGAGTACCCTTCAGATAACGCAAAATTCTTTTGACTGCAATCAGATGGGAGACCTTCGGCTTTGACTGGTAACGTGCACAGAGACACGTAGCAAACATTATGTCTGGCCGAGAAGCAGTCAGGTACATTAGAGATCCGATGATCCCTCTATAGTGAGTTGGATTGATCAATTCACCCTTCTCGTCAGGATTAATCCCGTGATTAACCTCTAAAGGAGTTCCCTGTGAAGAAGAACTCAACATCTCAAACCGTTTCAAGATGTCATTGACGTATTTTGTCTGGTGAATGAAGATACCGGAATCTTTTTGATCAACTTGAAGTCCTAAGAAGAACTTCATCTCACCCATGGAGCTCATTTCAAATTTTTCTTTCATCACTTGTTCGAACTCCTTACAAAGTGTTTTATTCGTGGACCCGAAGATGATGTCGTCCACGTACACTTGTACCATAATTAGATCTCCTTCTTTTTCTTTTGAGAATAGTGTGCAGTCAATGGTTCCCCTTCTAAACCCATTGTTCAGAAGGTGTTTGGATAGTTCTTTATACCAAGCTCTCGGGGCTTGGTGAAGACCGTACAAAGCCTTGTTGAGCAGATAGGCTTTGTCCTTGTGATATGGGTCTTCAAAACCTGGAGGTTGTGCCACATATACGGTCTCTTCGATGTGACCGTACAAAAAGGCACTCTTGACGTCCATTTGATATACTTTGAATTTCTTGAAAGATGCATACGCCAAGAACATCCGGATTGCCTCCAAACGAGCAACCGGAGCATATACCTCATTGTAGTCTAGGCCTTCGATTTGCCTAAACCCTTGGACCACCAGGCGGGCTTTGTTGCGAACAATCACTCCACGATCGTCACGTTTACATTTTAGTACCCACTTAGTGCCAATTTTCTTCTGTCCTTTGGGGAGATCCACCAGCTTCCACACACCAAGTCTTTTAAACTGCAATAATTCCTCTTGCATGGCTGAGACCCAGTTGGAATCTTTCAGCGCATCGGTGGTGCTGTGTGGTTCTTCTTGTGCTAAGAAGCATTCATGGGCATTAAGAGCAACTGATCCTGACTCCATCATTTCTGTGTAGAGACCAAAATTCAGCTGTCGCCGAGTTTTGACACCCTGTTGAAAGTCCCCTATAATGTTGTCTTGTGGATGATCACGTTCAGTCCTAACAACCGGATTGTCAGAAACGACAACATTTTGTTCCAAGTTAGTTAAGTTCGGCTCAGGAACTGGAGCGGATTGTGGTGCCTCTGAAGTAGACGTTAGAGGCTGATCTGCATTCGGCACTTCTTGATTTGACGATGAAGGTTGTGACGTAACCTGAGTTGGTGCCGATTGTACATCATCTGCTGGAGATTCATCTTCAGATTCAGATTCGGAAGATTCTTGAACTTGATCGCTAGACTCTGTGGAGGAAGATGATGACGGACCAGGATGAGTTGAAGATTGCAAAGATTCATCAGGAGGTGCATTTTGCGCCTCATACATCATTTGAATAGCAATCTCATACAGATTGAATGACTTGAACAGTTTGTCATAATCAAACAACCAGTCTTCTCCTGTCCCCTTGGCTGGTTCTGTGTAGCGTTGAACATCGACATGGTACCATTCTTCAACTAATTTTGTTGTTCTGTTGAAGACCCTTTTGAGAGGTATGCTGTAACCCAGAAAATAGCCGTTGATGATCTTCTCCTCGAACTTATTATCGACTTGCCTTTTAAGTAACGTGCAAAGAGCCCCGAATGGTTCCAGGTGCTCTAAGTTAGGCCTTCGTCGTTGAAGAAGCTCGAAACTTGTCTTGCCGTGGCGCTTGACGATGCCTACCCGATTTAATGTGAAACAGGCGTTGGCAATTGCCTCACTCCAAAACGTAACAGGTAACACTGAGTCGGCTAACATTGTTCTTGCTGTCTCGATTAACGTACGATTTTTCCTTTCAGCAACCCCGTTCATTTGTGGAACATATGGGGCACTGAACTCCTGAACGATCCCTTTTTCTTTGCAGAAATTTTCAACATTCGCATTTTTAAATTCTGTACCGTTATCTGACCGCATTCTTCGAACCTTCAGATTGTATTGAGACTCAATAGTTGTAACCAGCAGTTGTATACACCCAAACGTTTCTGATTTTACTTTCAAGAAAAACACCCAAGAGAATCTAGAATATTCATCAGTAACCACTAGACAGTATGAGTGCCCAGAGATACTTTTGACGCTTATTGGGCCAAAAAGATCCATATGAAGGAGTTCCAACGGAATATCAATTGAGTGGAAACTCTTAGACTTGTGGGACCTTTTTATCTGCTTTCCGGCTTTGCACTTCACACATGAATCAGGGAGACGAAAACTTCTCAGATTAACTCCCTCAACTAGTCTGCGGTGCACAAGCTTGTTCATGTTTCTGACATTTATGTGTCCCATCCGTCTATGCCATAAGACAGTATCACGTTCGGATGCCTTGGACACGAAACATGTCGCCGTTGGAGACGTTGACCCTGCCTTAGCCATATCCAGAATGTAAAGATCACTCTGGCGTGCAGCTGACATTAAAACCTTGTCTTCAGGAAAGTTGAAATCCTTAGGCAAGATGTGGCAATCTCGGTCGTCAAACATAACTTTGAAACCTTTGTCGCAGATTTGACTTATCGACAACAGGTTGTTCTCCAACTCTTTGATGAAATTTACTTTCTCAAACGAAATTCGCCCATTAGACACCATTCCTTGGGCCGTGATATAACCTCCTTGATTTCCTGCAAAGGAAACTGCACCTCCTTTTATTTGTCTGACACTTGAAAGGAGATTCATGTTTCCAGTCATGTGCCTGGAAGCTCCTGAGTCTATGATCCACATGTTGAATCTTGGATCATATAGAGCAACCTGCACACAAAAACAAAAGGTTTAAATATCATTGGAAACCCAAGCCCTTAAGGTCTTGGGTTTTCCATCTTCATCACGAATGAACAATTCAATCCATTTACCCTCATTAACACTGTTTTCAGATTTGACGTTGTTATCAACAGTGTTAGTTTTCTTAGGTTTCCAAAAGTCAGTCTTCTTCTCAGCATGTTTGAGATAGCTGGTTGAAGACTGAGTTTCACTTGTCGAAGTGGAAACACTTGGATCTGAGGGGTTTGGGGATTGGTGTGGTGAGGTTGGCTGAGGTTTCCGAGGAGAAACCGACCTCGGTGTGTGAAACCGTTCTTGACCTTGAATGTCAATGGTCGGTCGCCTCCTAGGAGGTGACTTGACATACCTCGGATCCGGAGTCGATATGTACTGCTTAGGATCCGTGTACTTATAGCAAAATCTTGCTATATGCCCTACCTCTCCACACGAAAAACAGTAGTTTCTCCCCCTTTGACTTGGTGGAGAGAAATAACTCTGGTTTTGTCTGTTATCATAGTACCCCCTGGATTTGACATTTTGGGGTGGAGTTTGTCTAGGAGGGTGTTTTGGGAAATTATGTTTTTCATTAACGTTACCCTCCTTTACAAACTGGGTACTATGTTCCACATAGACTTTCTCAGATTTAGGATTAAACTTTTTCTTCTGAGAACTTCTTGTTGTTATTGCCTTTGACTTAGATGGTGGTGGGCCTGATTTAGTTGTGGAACCTAAG
Source organism: Bidens hawaiensis (assembly GCF_021521415.1). NCBI lineage: Eukaryota > Viridiplantae > Streptophyta > Magnoliopsida > Asterales > Asteraceae > Bidens > Bidens hawaiensis. The sequence goes on along the minus strand of NW_027495188.1, from coordinate 9,040 downwards.
TCTGTGGCATCAACATTTTGTTTGGACTCAGGAGCCGGGTCAATGACTTCTTTACCCTTAGACTTAGAAATTTGGTTTGTGTCCTCGGGTATATAATCATTTGATTCATCATCCGGCACAGCTCCTGGTGTGCTTGAAAATTGATTCAGGATCGGGGGTGGAACATTGTTATATCCCACGCCTCTTTCCTTTTTGCCTCGGAACTCGGGAATGATGTGTTCTAATAAATAAGATGAATTTGAGTAACTTTTTAATTTGAAATTCAATGATTCAAAATCAGCTTTCAAGTTTTCCAATTCTTTTTTCAAAACATTATTCTTATTTATGTGAAAATTGATAGAGTCTTGTTGATTCAGAACACATATTTCAAGTTCCTTGTTCTGACGCTTAAGGCTATCAATCTTTTCTTTAAAAACAGACTCTTTCTGCTTCCAAGCCTTATTCTGTGCAAGCGCGTCAGTCAGTTCCATTAAAGATCTTGAGGCTGCTTGTTTGTAAGCCTCGAGATCTTCAATTCTCTCTTTTAGAGATTGAATTTCTTGTTCATACAATTCACATTTTAAACATTTAACATTTTCTGGTTTGGGAGTTGATGGGTTAGAACTTACCTTGGCATTTGATGTCTCTGCCATGAATGCAAAGCAAAGATTCCCAGCTTTTTCCAGAAACGATGCAGAAGTTGCTTTAGACTCTACTTCGTTGACTTCTTCAACTTTAGCAGCCTCTGCGGGAATTGTCGAACATGGAGATGTTTGAGGAACATTTGACTCTTTTTCGTGATCCTCCTTAATCTCCAAAGATACCACTTCAACCTCAGGTTCTCCTTCATGGACTTCAGCAGCTGGTTCATCGACAGTATATTCTTCATTGGTCGAGGAAACAACAGACTCTGTTTCAGAGTTTTCATCTACTACTGTGACATCAGCCATGTTGATGCTCAAGTTCCATGTCTCGCCTTCATCCCCTTGAACTGCAAGAGCAGTTTCGTTGTTGATGTCGACGTTGTTTGCTGCGGTTTGATTTTGAGGGACCAGTTGTCTCTCAAGGTTGACAGTTGCAGCTGCTGCAGCAGGAGTGGATGATGATGAAGTGGTTCGGAAGGGATATTGGTGACCTTCCCTTCTTGGCTTCGAGCACTCCTTGGCAAAGTGACCAAGTTCGCCACAGTTGTAGCATTTTACTTTGTTTTTATCAAAGCCGAACTTGGATTTGTTGTTTATTGAGAGGGCCTGACCTGTTTTCTTCGTCCACTTTCTGGCCCTTCGGAACGCACTGCCAAGAGCCCACATAATGTCTATGCGTTCCATATCATCTTCGTCAAGCTGTTCATAGTCATCGCTGTCCAGATGACTATTTCCTAGCTTACCCGCCACCATTAAACTGTAGGACTCAATTATCGTGCCTAGAGTTGCCATGTGTTCTTTGGCAACCTCCACTGTTACTGTTCCCAAGCCTTCAGTATTCAACGTTGCTTTCTCCGTTGACTTGGGTCCGGAGTTAGTACTTGAGTTTCCAGAAGTTGATAGTGGGACGGAAGATCTCGTTTCAGTCCCCTTTGATTGATTTGACGTTGAGGAGACAAAAGCAGTCTTCATCGGAGCATGATCAGTTGAATCTGACAAAGGAGGTTTTGACATGTAAAGTGATTTGTCAGAAGTTGATCTCGGTTTTCTGGAAGAGGCTCTTAGTTCAGCCTCTTCGTGTCTGATTTCTTTAATAAAATCAGACAGGAGAATCGTCTCCAGCTGATGACTTCTTCTCATTACTGTCAGGAAGGTGCTCCAGCTAGGTGGAAGTCCTTGTGCAAGACATCTAACTTTCTCAGTCCCTGTAGTTTTGACGTTATAGGACTTGAGTTCTGACATTAGATGGTAAAATCTCGACAGTAACGACTCAATATCTTCTCCCGACTCTGGACTAAACAGATCAAATTCACGCTTGAGCTCCCGTGCGTGAATTTCTCTAAGGGAATCAGATCCTTCACATCGGTCAACCAGTGCGTTCCAAAGAGTTGACGCTGTAGTAAACTGGTTAAACTGATGAAAAAGATCAGTGGAGAGTGCTTGTGATAGTAAGGAGAAGGCTTTCTTCTCAGCATCGAAGGCTATCTTTTGTTCTTCAGATAGCCTAAAGTAGCTCAACGACTCACCATCATCATTCGTTGGATGCACCCAACTTGTCTGGACAGCTTCCCAAAGTCCAGGATTTACACCTGTTATATGAATTTGAAATCTTGTCTTCCAGGTTGTAAATTCGTTTAAAGTCATTAGCTTTGGTGGCTTGTTATAGCTTCCCGATTCAGAATCACTTTCGAGAATCGATTGAATCCTCTTGTTGGTACTCGAACTTGTAGCCATCTTTGTTTCTTTGCTTTGACGTTTAACTGTTGATCGAATGAGTTTGATTCGATCGGATGAGTGACCTATTCGATCGAATGTGTTCTGGTTCGATCGAATGTCTCTCTGAAATACAGATCTGATCTTCCGAAAGTTATTCGATCGAATGTGAATCTGGTTCGATCGAATGGGTTGAGAAGTTCGATCGAAAGAGTTTCTGGTTCAATCGAACGGGTTCTGACAGTCGAATAAGACAAAGATCGAATCGACGGATCGAATAAAAGACTTATTCAATCGAATGGTGACTAATTCGATCGAATGAACAAATCTGGTTCGATCGAATGAACTAGGAGTAATTCTCGGCGGGAAAAACTGATTCGGTCAAAGTTCAAACTTGTTCGATCGAATAGGAAGGCTATTCGATCGAATGAGTTCCAAAAATAGACTGGTTCGATCGGAAAATCTGGAAATTCCAAAATTAGAAGATTTTGACGGATTTTCGAATTTTGAATCAAAAACACGAATTTTGAAAGATCAAGGGGCAACTTAAGATCGAAATATGACTTTTAACACAAAAACAACTTAAGACCAACCAAAAAACGGATCAAAACCACCAAAAATACGAAGAACACGAAGAACGCGAAGAACGTTCTTGACGAAACTCGAACTTTTAACACACAATTCTAAGATCAAAACACCAAAATATGACAATTTTAACAGTTTTTGACAAGAACACGACGAACACCAAGATCAAAAACACCAAAAATTCGGAATTTTCCGGCAAAAATTACGATTTTCACGAGAAAAACACGAATTTCACCACAAATCTAACGTGAATCAAGAACCAAAGGCTCTGATACCACTTTGTCGGACCGGTGCGGGACACGGTTTCCCAACGATTCACGGGGCAACGTGTTAGAGTGCGGAATCCTCTAACACGGCGATTCGGTGGTGATCAACAACGCGCGGTTACGATTCCTAAGACGGTTTGACACCTAGGGACGGAGGAAAAGACCGACACGACGAAGATTGGCAGAGAGGTTTTTCGGCAGCTGCTGGTTCGTGACTGTGTGTAATGTGTGCTCTCCCGTGAAATTTCCTAAGTTTCGTTTATATATCGAATACTGATTCGATCGAATGAGTATCTCATTCGATCGAATGAGTCCTGGTTCGATCGAATCAGTCACTGATTCGATCGAATCAGTTTCTTTTGACATTTTCAGTCCGTTAACTTGGTTTCACGATCGTTATTTTCATATCGAACCATCCTGATAGAACTGGGGACATATACATGACATTTCATGTCCTAACAACTCCCAACAAGCTGGAACACCTTCCTGACTGTGATGAGAAGAAGTCATCAATTGGAGACGATTCTTCTTTCTGACTTTATAAAAGAAATCAGACAGGAAGACGCTGAATTAAGAGCATCCTCCAGGAAACCCAGAGCAACATCTGACAAGTCGCTGTACATGTCAAAATCACCAATGTCAGATTCAAATGACCATGCTCCAATAAAGACTGCGTTTGTCTCCTCAATGTCAAATCAATCAAAGGGGACCGAAACGAGATCTTCTGCACCACCAACATCAAATTCCGGAAATTCAAGTTCTAACTCCGGACCCAAGTCAACTGAAAAGGCAACGTTAAACACTGAAGGCTTGGGAAAGGTAACGGTGGAAGTTGCCAAAGAACATATGGCAACGTTAGGCACAATAATTGAATCATACAGCTTAATGGTGGCTGGTAAACTTGGCAACAGTCATCTGGACAGCGATGACTATGAACAGCTAGATGAAGACGATATGGAACGCATCGACATCATGTGGGCACTTGGCAGCGCGTTCCGTAGGGCTAGAAAGTGGGCTAAGAAAACAGGCCAAGCCCTTTCAATCAACAATAAATCCAAGTTTGGTTTTGATAAAACAAAAGTTAAATGCTACAACTGTGGCGAACTTGGTCATTTTGCCAAGGAGTGCTCTAAACCAAAGAGGGAAGGTCACCAATATCCCTTCCGAACTACTTCAACTTCATCTACTCCTGCTGCAGCCGCTGCAAATGTCAACAATGAGAGACAACTGGTCCCTCAGAATCAAACAGCAGCGAACAACGCCAACATCAACAATGAAACTGCTCTTGCTGTTCAAGGTGATGAAGGCGAGTCCTGGAACTTCAGCATTAACATGGCTGACATCACCATTGTGGATCAAGACTCAGAATCTGGGTCTGATGATTCCTCAACTGATGAAGAATACATTGTCGAGGAGCCAGCTACTGAAGTAAATGAAGGAGAGCATGAAGCTGAAGTGTCATCAGTGGAGATTATGGAGGATCAAGAAAAAGAGTCAAATGTTCCTCAATCATCTCCAAGTTCAACAATTCCTGCAGAAGCTGCTACTGTTGAAGAAGTCAACAAGGTACTGTCAAAAGCAAAGTCTGCATCTTTTCTGGAAAGAGCAGGGAATCTTTACTTTGCGTTCATGGCAGAGACGTCAAATGATGCCAAGGTAAGTTCTAACCCTACTACTCCCAAACCAGAAAATACCAAATGTTTAAAATGTGAAATGTCTGAACAAGAAATTCATTCTCTGAAAGAGAGAATTGAAGATCTCGAGGCTTATAAACAAGCAGCCTCAAGATCTTTAATTGAACTGACTGACGCTCTTGCTCAAAACAAGGCTTGGAAGCAGAAAGAGTCTGTTTTTAAAGAAAAAGTTGATAACCTTAAGCGTCAGAACAAGGAATTGGAGATATGTGTTCTAAATCAACAAGATTCTATAAATTTTCATATCAATAAAAATAATGTCTTGAAAAAAGAAATGGAGAACACAAAAGCTGATCTTGAATCATTGACTTTCAAGTTAAAAAGTTACTCCAATTCCTCTTACTTGCTAGAGCACATTATCCCCGAGTTCCGGTGCAAAAAGGAAAGAGGTGTGGGATATCACAATGTCCCACCCCCCGTGCTGAACCAATTTGTGAGCACACCAGGAGCTGTGCCAGACGATGACTCAAATGTTAAAACACCCGAGGACACAGAACAAATTTCAAAGTCCAAGGGTAAAGAATTCATTGACCCGGCTCCTGAGACCAAACCAAATGTTGTTGCCACAGACTTAGGTTCCACAACTAAGTCAGGCCCATCCACACATAAATCAAAGGCAACAACAAGAAATTCTCAGAAGAACAAGTTTAATCATAAATCTGAGAAAGTGCATGTGGAACATGGTACCCAGTTTGTCAAGGAGGGTAACTTTAATGAAAAACATAATTTTTCAAAACCCCTTCCCAGACAAACTTCACCCCAAAATGTCAAATCCAAGGGGTACTATGGTAACAAACAACAACAAAGATATTACTCTCCACCACGTTAAAGGGGGAGAAACTACTATTTCTCATGTGGAGAGGTTGGCCATATAGCAAGATTCTGCTACAAGTACACGGATCCTAGATATGTCAAGTCAACTCCTATGAGGCGACCGACCGTTGACATTCAAAGTCAAACTCGGTCTCACACACCGCGGTCGGTTTCTCCTAGGAAACCTCAGTCAACCTCACCACACAGATCACCGAATCCCTCAAACCCAAGTGTTTCAACTTCAACAAGTGAAAGTCAGTCTTCAACCAGCTATGTCAAACATGTTGAGAAGAAGACTGACAGTTGGAAACAAAAGAAAAACAACACTGTTGATAACAATGTCAAACCAGAAAACAGTGTTAATGAGGGTAAATGGATTGAACTGTTAATTCGTGATGATAATGGAAAACCCAAGACCATAAAGGCTTGGGTTTCCAATGATATTTAAACCTTTTGCTTTTTGTGTGCAGGTTGCTCTTTATGATCCAAGATTCAACATGTGGATCATCGACTCAGGAGCTTCCAGGCACATGACTGGAAACATGAATCTCCTATCCAGTGTCAGACAGATAAAAGGAGGTGCAGTTTCCTTTGCAGGAACTCAAGGTGGTTACATCACGGCCCAAGGAATTGTTTCAAATGGGCGAATTTCGTTTGATAAGGTTAATTTCATCAAGGAGTTGGAGAACAACCTGTTGTCGATAAGTCAAATCTGCGACAAGGGTTTCAAAGTTATGTTTGATGACCGAGACTGCCACATCTTGGCGAAGGAATTCACCATTCCTGAAGACAAGGTTTTAATGTCAGCCGCACGCCAGAGTGATCTCTACATTCTGGATATGGCTAAGGCAGGGTCATCGTCTCCAACGGCGACATGTTTTGTGTCCAAGGCATCCGAACGTGATACTGTCATATGGCATAAACGGATGGGACACATTAATGTCAGGAACATGAACAAGCTTGTGCACAACAGGCTAGTTGAGGGAGTTAATCTGAGAAGTTTCCGTCTCCCTGATTCGTGTGTGCAGTGCAAAGCGAGAAAAGAATACACACTCACGAACCAGCAGCCTACAGAAACTCTCTAGATTGTTCTTCGTGTTCTTGGTCGTTTCCTCCAATCCTAGGCGTCAAACCCCTTTAGGAATCGTACCTACGTGCTCGTTGATCACCACCGAATCGCCGTGTTAGAGGATTCCGCACTCTAACACGTTGCCCCGTGAATCGTTGGGAAACCGAGTCCCGAATCGGTCCTACAAAGTGGTATCAGAGCATGAGTAGGAAGGGTCTTCAAATCAGTAATACGTTGAAAGTATTCAACCCCCCATTCTCTCTTGACAGCTACGCAGTTAAGATCCTTCAGACATGCCCAAGCGATAATTTCTCCTGAAGTTCTGCGACCCTTCATCTTATATGAAGTTGTATGAGGAATGGTCGGCTTCGCTTGTCGTCTGGATCTTATCTTCTCAAGAATAGCATTGAATGCTTTCTTGCATTCCTCGGTTTTCTCTAAAAATTCGGCTTGATCCGCTTCAGAAGGCTGTTCCATATTGTTAGACCTTTCTTCAGCCTTTTTCTGTATTTCCTCCTCTGTTACATTTTGGAAGAAACTTGCAGAGTTAGGAAGATCGTCATTTTGAGACGTATAGTATTCAGGATACTCTTCCTTTGACAAGTTTTCCATTTCAACGTCATCAAATTGAGAGGGATCGACGTGTGAGGGATCAGTGGCCGTAGATGATGATGAATCAGGTGTAGCAGCAGAAGAAGACGTTTGTTCTGTTGGAGGCAAAGCCAGATACTTGCCTGTTTCTACGTTAGATAACTCAAACATTTGTTCCAATTCTTCTTCTGTGAAGTTATGAGAAATTTCACCTTCTTCCAAGTCTCCACTTGCGAAGTTTCGCTGCTCATTTGGATTGTCCAGTAGAAACGTGAAAAATTCTGCTGCTGTTTTTGATTGCAGCGGTTGGACATTAAACGGATCATCATCACCTGTTTGATTAAACAAACACAATGTAACAACAATGTTAAGTAAACATATGTAATATCATAAACATTAAATACAATATCATTACATATGAAACTGAGTTTATACAAAAATCCTCATTTAACAAGATTTAACATTTAAATCCTCACTACATTCACTCAACTCACTCTTTAGTACCTTCACCTCCATCATCTGAAGAGTCAAGTTCGTCTGTGTCCACATCAACATTTGTTGGACCTTCCAAACGTAGAACATCTCCTTTCAATTCTGTTACTTTCGCCTCAATTTGATCCAACGTGGCTCACAAATTTGTCACGGGAGGATGTCTATACGTTGTACAAGACAGAGATTCTTTACGCTCCCGAAGATATAGAGCAAGCGTTAACGTACAGAAATGTCATTAGGATTTGCTTCGCCTATGACATACATGCAGGATCAAATTGGAAAGAACAACAGAAGAAGTATGCCCAAGAAACTGAAGATTAATTGTCATGTTTATCGTTTATCTTGTTTCTTGTTGTAATTAAAAGTTAAATCTTCTGGTTGTAATTGTTTTGAATTGAATGAAATATGATTTGGAATATTGTGATAGATTATGCTTTAATGTCAATTTTGCAAATCTAATACAATTGTGCTTAAATGTTAATCCAAAATTCCAATTGACAGCGTCTCAGGATATGCGGAACCTATGGTAAGTCTGACTGACTGTACCATTTGATCAAGAGAGAACTCCATGAAGAAAGGAGTTTGTGGATGCAACGTTTGCACCACTAGTTTTGAGAAAATAGAGAGTGAGATAACTCCAAGGGGGAGTTATGGTCGAGCAAGAGAACTCGATTGGTTCAAGCAAATTGAACTGGCTCCAAGGGGGAGTTTGTTAGGACATGAAATGTCACATGTATGTCCCCAGTTCTATCAGGTTGGTTCAACATGAAACCAACGATCGTGAAACCAAGTTAACGTACTGAAAATGTCAAACGAAGCTGATTCGATCGAATCAGTGACTGATTCGATCGAACCAGATCTCATTCGATCGAACCAGATCTCATTCGATCGAATGAGTATCTCATTCGATCGAATGAGTCTTCGGTATATAAACGTTACTTGGGAAATTTCACATGGAGCGAGAACAGAATACACACTCACGAACCAGCAGCCTACAGAAACTCTCTCGATTGTTCTTCGTGTTCTTGGTCGTTTCCTCTAATCCTAGGCGTCAAACCCCTTTAGGAATCGTACCTACGTGCCCGTTGATCACCACCGAATCACCGTGTTAGAGGATTCCGCACTCTAACACGTTGCCCCGTGAATCGTTGGGAAACCGAGTCCCGAATCGGTCCTACAGAACTTATGCGTAGC